>NW_020925659.1:3380494-3418483 GCF_003984885.1 Neopelma chrysocephalum
CTTCAAGTTTTTTTTTAATATGTTATTAAAAATAACTAAAAAACTGTCTTCTTTAACAGGTGGTGAAAACAGAATGATTTATTTTGCTTCCTACACGACTTGAACTGCCGATGTGTCAAAAATTTCTAAGAACCATGGTATGATACAAAAAAAAAAATTGAAACTTTTACCAGAGAAAAAAAAAAGGAAAAAAAAGGCAAATCAAAATTTTAAAAAGCAATATTTTAATTTTATATATCACAACTGCTTCACTATATTATTCTTAGCTCTACAGTCCAGAAACAGCTTTAAAGCGCTCAGCTTAACATGAACTGGTCTACCCTGCTATCTAACTCAGCTGGTACTGGTCCACATCAGTGCCTAAGCCAGCTGGTGCAAGGCCAGCTAAGTGCTGAGACCTGTGTTGAATCAGTTGTTCCACCCAGCAACACTGGATTTGCACATGGGAAAACAAGGGAAACACAGCACAGAACCTTCTAAGACTCAGAGTGCCCACCTCTCCAAGCACTGGAATTGTAGACTTACTTAGAAATGAGTAATGATTTTGCTTTTCAAAACAGATGATCCCACCAAGGAGGGGAAACAGGTTGCTAGGATGGGAATAGGTAGCTCACTCTTTCACTCTTTCATTCCAATTTTCTAAATATTTTGCTTAGATTGACTACATTAATTTACAACTTTTTATCTCTTACTATTTCTGCACATGCAGATTTCTTCTGCTACCTTCTATTTCTTTTTTAAGTAGAAAAGGTGAAAGAAAAGTGTCCCAAAATTGTTAGGAAGACAGCACTTCAAAGTAAGGCAGGATTGCTGAATCAATTGTATTGCCAGCTTCAATTTTCATAGTTCATAATTTCCGAGAGAGTGACTTAGCAATCTTTCCAGTATTTGGAAACATAATGACTCAATGTTACACTTCCAATGTTGCCCTCAGGGCCACGGCACAGGATGCAAAATGCTGTCTGGGAACTCCTGGCTGACCATCAGACTGGGGTTCTGCAAGAATGTGCCCTGACGTGTTTCTCTTCCAAGGATATCCATCCAGATTCAGGCACCTGTCTGGGGGACTGACACCTTGAATTACCAATAACTTTCCGCTCCCTCTTCCTCCCCTTCTTCAGGAGCTCCTCAGCTGACCTGACAGATATTTCTCTTACTCTTAGGAAAAAAGGATCTGGTTTATTTTTATATGAATCTGTCAGACAGTCTCAATTCAACTGCTTATTTCAATGCAAATAAATTGGTGCACTTGCTTCAAAGAAAGACATTAAGCTCGCTTAACTAATTCAACACATTTCCCCAGAGGAGGCCAAGAGAGATGTAGAAAGACCTCTCCACTGTTCTTCTCTGGCAGAAGAGTTGGATGGAGACAGGAAGAGGTCGTATTAGGTTTGAGGCAGGGGCTAGATCTGCATGAGCACTTTTCCAATTCACTTGGTCCTGAGCTGGGCCAAAGCACTCAAGTCTTCTCTTCCCATGGGACCATACCTAGACCTGAAGAGGATGGTTCCAGTCTACTAGCATATCAAGGTTATTTCAAACCTGCTGAATAGAGCCACTTCTTGTAAAACAGCTGTCATGACCTGTTAAAAATTAACACATTAAATCATGTGAAGGAGTGTGGGAGTGGCTGAAGGAGGATTCTCTTTATCCATATTGCAGCCCTACAAACCTCTGAGGTCTGCGTAAGGCAAGGCAATTCAAAGGAAGTGACAAGAAAGAACTCCCTTCTCAAATTGGCAGAATAATGAAAGTATCTGGGTAAATAATCTTAGTAAGGGCTCTTGCAGATCTTCTGAGCTGTGTTATTCCCAGTATGCCCTCAATACAATGACTGCAATTTATAATTCTCAAAATGAGGAAAAAAAAAGAAGATCAGGTACATTTATTATGGAGTTGTCTAGTAGCATTAGAGACATCTCTTTAGTGTTCTTCTCTCACCCACCTCAAACCCATGGATTTATAAAAGTGAAAGTTGTATTGAAAAGGAAATAAAGTGGCAGGTGCCTTTGCAGGGAACTAAGCATGCCCTAAGCTTACCAATATAAATTCCCGCTTCACCCTCTATTTTAATCCTACTCATTTGTACTTTTACCAAATCCTGACCAGGTTGGAAGGAAAATTTTTCCTGGATGGAAAAATTTCGATGAATTGTGGGGTTTTTAAAAATTTTTTAAGTTTTCTGCCACCCTGTCTGCCTCATTCAGGGGCAACATGCAATAAATCATGTCTGTATGGATTCCAGACTCGTATTTCAGTACATGGAGCTTTATTATATTTATGTTCAAATATTTGGGGAAGGTATAGTGAGGAAATGGAGAAAATGGTGGGGAACACAGGTTTGGGGAAAGACAGACTGCAATGGGGACATAAGGGGACTATTTTAGGGAAAATCTTATATTAGAAAACCTTTATTTCAGTGGGTGCATATCCTGTGAACCATATAGTCAGTAAATTTGAGGAAAATTATTCTGGCAAGAACACCCATCATGCCTTTGAAAGATGAACAGTTTTGAATATGCCTACATCTGCTGCAATTGAAAAGCAAAAAATGGGGTTAGCTAACAGAGGCGGAATAGAGTGAGTATTTGGAAGGAGAAAAGAGAAATGTTTTGGTTCTTGTTTTTTTAATACAGAAACTCTCAGTGTGGACCTACTATAAATGGTTACTCTTTAAATCAGGAGATGATGTTGTCATAGCTATTTCAGGATAATTTACCAAATGTTCATACTAAAAAAGTCAAAAAGTCACGGAAGTTGGTCTTTTAAAATGTGAAAAAACACTACACCACTGCATGAAAAATAACATCTTTCCACTTGGTTCTGAGGATTGCCCTGTGAATGGCAGTAATTTTGACACACCTGTTGTAACTCCGCTTTGGTTCCAGTCTCTCCGTAAGTGTTCCCATCTGGTCTGTTTTTTCATATGGACACAGTTTTTGCTGAGATCCCACCAGCCTTTCAGAAGACGATGCTTCAGGATCGCATTCTCCAAGTTTGAAAATGGTCTAATTCCATCAAGTAGGAAATTATCCAAAGGTGACAGGAGGACCACACAGATGAGCAAAGAGCTCTTAACTGAACTTGGACATAAAAAGGAACTGTACAATAGGTGGAAGCAGCAACAGGTGGCTCAGGAGGAGTATAGAGTTGCTGTCACATCTTGTAGAGGTGAGGATAGGAAAGACAAGGCAAACCTGAGGAGAGCACAGGATGCAAAGGGAAAGAAGTAAGTTGTCCACAAATACATGAACAGCAAAAGAAGACTAGGGGAAACATGTACCAGCTACTGAATGGGGCAGGGGAGCTGGTGATAAAGGACACAAAATAGGCCAAGGTATCCATGATCTTTGAGCCAGTCTTTATCATTGAAAAAACCTACAAGAATCCCAGGCCGCTCAAACCAAGAGAAAGTCTGGAGTAAGGAAGACTTAGCCTTCACAGAGGAAGACCAGGTTGGGGAGACCTCAGAAAACACTGGACACCCATACATCCCCAGAGCCTGGTAGGATGCACGTGAGTGCTGAGGCAGCTGTCTGACTTCAGTGCAAGGCCATTCTCGACAATCTTTAAATAATTGCGGTGACTAGTGCTGAGGAATACATTCAGTGCAAGTAGCCTGGTTTGTAAGCTGCAGTGCCAGCTGCAGGTTGAGCTCTGGGTGGCAGGAGCCCCAGGCTGTGAACTGCTGACCCTTTGCAGGGACCTGTGGTGCTGGGCAGGTGACCGGACACGCAGAGACGGCAGGAGCCGACAATCCCATGGCTTTTCTGCCCTAAGACTGTGAAGGAATAAAAGCCCAGGGTTTTCTGTGCTCAGGGTTCCCTCCTTGGAGCCACCTAGCTCAAGCTGTTATTTTGTTATTTAGTTATTGCACCAAGATTATATTATTTTAAGGATTAGGAAGTCAGAGAGTCCGCTGTGGGAAACCTGGGTTTGAGCCATTAAGGAAGCCCTGTCTGACTGTGTGAGTGTGTGGGGTGTGTAGCTGCAAAGGGGCTTTAGTCCCAGCTCAGGGGGTGCGAGTGTGACTTCTGGATGGTCAGGCAGGGAAGTTTTCTTAACATTGGTACTAGTGCCCAAGGACTGGAATAAAACAAATACCACACCTAACTTCAAAAAGGGCAAGAAGAAAGATGCAGGGAACTACAGCCTCACCTTGATGCTTGCAGAGGTGATGGAAAACCAATTGTGGAGACCCTTTCCAGGCACATGAAGGGTAAGAATATGATTACAAGTAGTCACCATTTACATTATTCTTAATGAAATTGCCTTTTACAATGACTACCTTTATGGATGAGGGGAGATCAGTGGATATCATTTACCTTGACTTTAGTAAGGTTCTTTACAGTCTCTCATAACACCCTCATAGACACAATGACAACTTATAGACTAGGTAAATGTACAGTGAGGTGGACTGGAAACTAGATGAATGTCTGGGCCTACAGCACAGTGATCAGTGCACTAGTATATATGTATACTAGTGCTGTACCTCAGGGGTTATTACTGAAATCAACACTGTTTAACATCTTCATTAATACTTGGACAATGGGACCAAGTGTTTCCTCAGCAAGTCTGCAGGTGACCCAAAAGTGGGAGAAATAGTTAACTTGCCATTGTTACCATTCAGGGGGATGTTGACAAGCTGGAGAAATGGATAAAGAAGAACCTCTTGAACTTCAAAACAGCGAAATACAAAGTTTTGCTCATGGGCAGCAGTACACACTAGGAGCTGAGCAGGACTGGAGAGCAACTTCGTAGAGGAGGACTCAGGTCCCAGTGGACATGAGTCCATATGGCAAAGCAGGCCAGCAGCCTTCTGCACTGCATTAGGAAGATCACTGACAGTAGGAAGACTGAGTTGATCCTTCCCCTCTCCACAGCACTGCTGAGACACCTCTGGAACTCTGGATCCAGTTCTGGGTTCCCCACAACCAGGAGGCACGGACACACTGGAATGAGTGATGGAACACAGAGATGATTAAGGGACTCAACATATAGCAAGAGGCTGAGATAGTTGTGAGTGTTTGGCCTGGAGAAGAGAAGGCTTGTGAGGGTGTTATCCATGTACAAACACCTGATGGGGTCAGAATAAAGAAGACAGAGGCATACTTCTCTCAGTGGTACCCATCAACAGGACATGAGGGAAGGAACAGAATGGAAAAAAACCCCAAACAACAAACCAAACAATAAAATTCAATCCAAAACTAGGAAAACATTTTAATTTTTTGATAGTGAGGATGGTGAAAGACTAGAATGGATAACCAAGGGATTTTGTGGACACCAAACTCCAAACTCACTCTGGAGATATTAAAAACCTTATTGAACAGGGCCCTAAGCTACCTTTTCTAGGCAATCCTTCTTTGAGCATTGGGAGGCAGACAGTCTCCAGAGGATCCTTCTGGCATAAACCACTATGTGATTCTGTGAAATTGCAAGTGCAAGATTGTAATTTTAAGACTGCACTTTATGTGATTCACATCAGCTTCCTACACCAACGTAGCTACATTCAATAATATTAGCTGTCAGCATCACTTACACCAACAAAAGAAGATAAATTTGAGGTCTCAGATCATTAATAATGGAAGTTCCAGTTTATTTATTCTCATGTGAAAACAAGAATCTGAAATAAACTGTGATAAAAGATATATGGAATTAAGGTAGAGAATACACTTTTCTCCATAAAGTGAATAGGAGTTTGGCTTTTCATTTCAACATCGACCATATGCATGTAGTGATAATGAATGATGTTGGAACCCCTTAGAATCTTCACAGAACATACAAAGGTGAACCTTCAAGATAGAGTAGCAGTCTTTTTGTGAATTTTGGTTCTTGTCTTTCTAAAATTGAAATGTTAATGTGTTTGGGGTTTGTTGGTTTCTTTTTTTTTTGTTTAATTTATATGGATAATTGCTTTAGCAGCAGTAGGTCTAATTGTAGCAATTAGCAATATCACACTTTTCCCTTTTAAAAAAAAAATTCCAGCTGAGAGTATCAAAAGAAATTAGGAAAAAAAATTAATTTAGCAGTACTGAAGACTTCCCAACATAGCATATTTCATTTATGCTCTTACTAAATAAAGACACGACAGAATGATTTTAATTTTTGAGCTTAGCATGAAGAAAAAAAACATGACCACATGAAGGAATCATACAGATCACAAAAAATTTCTTTTGAGTCTAGGAGATCATCTGTTGATCACCTGAACAGATTTTCCATTTCATGCATTCCTTTGTCCTGATGTGCTGCTTACCCAGAGGCAGGTAAGTGACACCAAATGTTAAAGTTTAGGCAACTAAATGACAACTCCTGACATCTGTGCTACATTTTGCTCCCTTTCTCTTCTTGCACCTTTACTCTATATTGGTAAAGCTAATCAGTTCACTGACTCCTGCATCTTCTATGCATTCATCACAGTAAATGGGAAAAGACATAGAAACTCCAAGTAATTTACATTTCCAAAGAGCTTCCTGAATTTTTTCTAGCAACATGCTGCATGCCCAGCCTATTCCAATTTTGCAAGCCAAACCACACCTTCAATTTCTTCATCTTCTTGGGAGGCAGGTAATGACAGAGAAGGTCAGTAGCTCCTTCTCTTTCTCCACCCTCCATCTCCACAAAGCAAGCACGAGTAGTGACCATCAAGGCCAACCTGGATGGTGATGCCCCACCTCCCCTACCCCAGTGAAATGCCACAGACAGACAGTTTATCACTTACAAAGCATGTCACTGGCCAGAGACAGAGCACAATGCCATGGACATTAGCATTTCATATTGCTTTTTATGATCAGACTCTACTCAGCAAATGGGTATCCCAGCATCCTCAAAGTCATGGCAGCTGCTTTTGACTCTTTCTTGCAAATCCACCTCGAAACCTTCTTAATCAATTACAGGAGCATTTTACACAGATTCTGGGCATGCAACTGAAATTAAGTCATGACAGGTGTATCAGCCAAACTGAAAGAGGAATACATTTTTAAAGGAAGAAGAAAGACATTAGGATTTTGGGAATTGCTACAGTAATTCTAGTACCATTCAAAGCCTCAATTTCAGATGTCATTAATATTTTAAGCAGCTGAATATTTAAGCCACTTTTAAACCTTTCTGCTAGCCATACAGGCTACACCTTCCTAGCAGCCTAAGTGCAATTTCTTCTTTTCTCCAAGCATTTAGCATATTAATAGTACATTATATATCCTGAGGTAGTCCAAAGTTATATACAGCAGTTATGTTATGAAACACTGATTTGCAGCTCAGTATCACTTCCTGGCACATCACATCACATATTAACATGTTGACTACATCTCTTCTGAGAAGAATATTGCCATAGTGGGGGGGAAAGGACAGAAATACTGCAATAAAATACAGAGTTTCACTACATTTCTGTTTTTCCCTTTGTGCTCCAGCAAGTGGGATACACAAAGTGAAATTAACTCTGAATTGCTCAGTTACTTGTGACAGCACTTTGCAGGAGAAAAGAAGGGAACAGTGAATAACTTAGGTCTCATTGTTACATGCAGATAGAAACATTTTCTCTGCAATGAAGCAGAAAGTCACTCGTTGGAGGCTAAACCATTGTCTGGAGAAAAGACAGAAGGAGGAAGGAAAGAAGAAAGGAAAACACAGCAGTGGGAAAATACGAAATTGGTATAGAGTTGACAGAATTGTTGATCAGGAGAAAACAAATTAAATATATATTTTCAAAAAAAGCATATATGAAGAGGATAAGAAAAGTTTGAATATGTCAGGTTCTTCAGATGCTTCAAGTTTTGACCCCTCTTTAGGGAACGCCTATTATCATCAAGCTTTCAAACTAGAAGGTGTGAATGTAAATTAAATCCAGTGATAAACTACAACCTAGAAAAACTTCTGTTGAAATTGAGTTTTTTTGGCTGTGAAATGTATACAGGATCAGGATGTGATTCAGTTGGCAGAATTTTTTCTTAACCATCTGTTCCATGTCTTGAATTAATGCTAGAGCCTTCCCTGGAGCAGTTCTGGAGCCTTAAATGTTTCTGCTTCAAGAAAACAGACAGAACAACAATCAGGTGGGATTGGCCCTGATCAACATGAGTGATGTCCAGAACCCTTTGCTTTGGGTAACAGCAGCAGAAGCATACAACAATGTGTCTCTTCTCCAAGCACAGTGCATATTAGGTAGTGCAGATTCCAGGCTTGTAAAGAGAAGAAAAATAGGTTATTATTGCCTTCTGATAACACTGCAAATGTAGAAAAGAAGGTGGGGAGGGGGTGGGGGGATAGAGAAACACATTCGTTTTAATAGCTTTTTTTCTGGTAAAGTGAGTTATTATAGTCATACAGAAAGTTCAGTTAGCTGAGCAAATGTAATTGATTCTTTGCAACTTTTCGTTTTAGGATCTTTTCAAAGAGAATAATTTTATAAAGGATAACTTAGTACAGAGTCTCCTCTGGAGACATTCAAAACCCACGTGGACGCGATCCTGTACAACCTACTCTAGGTGATCCTGCTTTAGCAGGAATGTTTGCACCATATGACCTCCAGGGGTTGCTTACAACCCCAATCATTCTGGGATTCTGTGAATCTTAAAGCAGTGCTCAAGGGAGCTGCATTAAAATGTCTAGCAGCTGAGTTCAGTTTCCTTTAGATACCATTATGGCAATTAAAGACTGAAGGGCAAGATACGTGATACATTTGCGCTATCAAATTACCATGTCTTGGATCCAGCCAGGACAGGGTTAATTTTTGATCAATTTTACATAATCAGATACCACTCAATGCACAGTTAACTTCAGTGCTAAAACTGCGAGAATTTATGCCTTTGTTCTGTTAAAAGTAACCAGCAATCTAATCCAACTACATTTTTCTGGCTTCAGAAAGCACTGCAAAAGCAGCGAGAAAGCTCGGGGGAATTTACTGGTTCATGTAAAGAAAGATGAACACTATATTCATCAATTTTCATAACGGAAAACTATCAGAGTTTCTGGATGCTTACAAGCTCAGAACCACAACACAGTGATGATATGCTACGCTGCATTATAGGTGCAGTTTCTTCACTTTACAAAGCATGGAAAATGTGTGGGAGGGCAGACAAAGATGGGATTTTTAACAGAGCAGGAAACTGTGCTCCTTAACAGGCTTTCCCTTCCCTCTCTCCCTTTGTCACAGCTGTCAGCTCATCTCAAATTAAGGAAGGGCTTTCAACACACTTTTCTGCATTAGCCTGTCATTAGTTTTGCACTTTCTTATTTCATCAGCGGCTCTTAATTATTGCAATTTTGTTCTATGGTCTTTGATAAACACTTTTTCTTGCTTTCGTCCTACTGAATTGAAGGTGGTGATTCCAGCAGTCACAAATGGAGTTAACGCAGGATGAAAATTCCCCACTGCACAGATGATTAGGTACTCACATCATGGCTCCCACTTTAGTTCAGTTATTTCAGGAGATAAGATTTTGATACGAGTTAAAGAAAGGCAAATATCCAGCATGTGTGAAAGGGAAGAAGAACAAAATAGACTTCACTACATTTTATCTGGATGGGGTTGTGGCTTCAGTCCAGTCTCGTGAATTGTTCTTTGCTGTCTGAGTAGGTATGAAATGTCCTTGCCCTCTTGCAGGAACAGCTTTAGCTGTGTAACACTTACAGAGATGGTCCACTTTGCTAACTCCCGACTGACAGAAACAAGAACAAAATGCTGAACAGCATTACAAACACAAATATTGTTCTGGGGATAACTTCCACTTGACAGCTGCAGAACAAGTAAGTTCAAAGGCAGGGTGCCCCCAACTAAAAGTTATCTCTATATTTCAATTGTATTTGTATTTTTGTATTTTCCAGTTTTTGTTTCCTTGTTTTGGTGTGGGTTTCTTTCTTTCTTTCTTTCTTTTTTTTTTTTTAACTGATCCATGAAGACAGATTCCCTCTTGCTGGCACTATTTCTCTCCCTTCTATTTCAGGTAGGCCACTTGAAAGATAAAAGTGTGCTATGTTTTTATATGACCAAATTAATTGCATTCTTAAGCCTGTCAGAGGTACACTTAAAAGTGGAGGATCTACACAGTAGTAGAGGTAATCCTCTGTAAGCAGACAAAGAGAACAGTTTTCTGGAACACACATATTTTGCTATTGAATGCTCAGCTATAAACTTCTAAACCCATTCATTTGAACTTCAAATTGCAAGGGGACTTAGCTGCAGAACTCATTGATCTTAATATGAAATGCAGAGGTGGAAAGGATAGATTTCTTTAAAAATGTATGTATAGCTGTTCAGTAACTTTTTTATTATTTAGTATTTCTAGTTACTGAAGTATTTATACATAAAGTGAAATGACTGGGAGTTTCTGTAACAGAAATTTCACTAACATTCATATTTCTAGGATTAATGTTTCTATAACTTGCAAGAGATTGGATGCTATCCTATTGTAGATAAAAGCATTATCTCTATAAACTTGGCCTCATGAGATCCTAAGTCAGTATATAATTGTATTAAAGGGTGAAGCAACAAATATAAGGCAAAAATCACATGAGACTATTTTGTTACTGGGGCCCGCTGAAGCCCACAGACAGACTTGGTGCCCTGCTGAACATGGCACAACACACACCAAGAAGTAGAATGATCTCAGAGACCTCCTACCCACGTGTCAAAGAAGAGAGAAAGGGAGAAAAATGAAGATGAATTAGTCAGCAATGGCAAGCAGAATCCACTCAGATAACTGAATAAGATGCTTGTTTAAAAACGTAACAACAGTTTGGCAGTAGTATCTTATGTTGACAATGAAAGAGGTGTGATGTATGGAGGTGAGCTCAGCTTCAGAAGAGCAGAAAAGCAGTATTCATGTCAGGTAATACAGAAGATGGGTAGCTAACATAGTGCTGAGTTCCTAACTTTTGTTTACTAAAAGTACATAATAAAAAAATTTGCGAATTCTGTTTTAGATTTGCCTGCGTTTCTAATGGCTGTCATCCTAACTCTGGCTTCTAGCACGGCTTCCACCAAATTCATTAAGCTCCTCAAGTAAAAAATAAGGACATTGACAAATTTTTTTCTCATTTCACATTAAATATAAATGCCCTTGTCAAAAACGTGTGTTTCACAGGAGTTACAATCTCTTTGATACAACTTCAGGAAACTGCATTATACAAAGTGGGGCATGTGCTGCAATCAGTCAAAGATTACTCGAGCCAGACAGGTACCTTCCACAAGCCATTAATGTTAATTGAAACCGATATTGTTGGAACTGGGAGGATTTCTGAAGGGTCAACGGTGATGGTGATGATGATGTTTAATGGCATCCTATTTCTAGGAAAGTGATCTTGATCTCATAGGTTTTAGCAGGTTGTCAAACTGCATTGCTTTTATTAAACTTTGAGCTGCAAACCAATTGTTCCCATAATAAAAAATATAGTAGTGGACAAAGTAAGCCATGTTTGATTCCTTTGACATTTCTTCAAAAACAACTCCTGTGACTTCAAAAGTCTTCCACCAGCTTCTGCCAGCAGGGTCCTTCTGAGCCATTTCAACTCATGGGCTTCCACAAACAGTTCCCTAGCCTCAGTGATGTTTGTATCCTCACCTTTTCCCATGAACAAGTTGACAATCTATTTTCCAGGGTAAGCAGTACATTTCTTCCCGATTTCTAATTCTTATCTATATAACCATGGCATGCAGAGGGCTCGACACAGACCCCACAGAGGTAGGCACCTGTGCACCTTTTCATTATGCTTCTCCATCCCTTCTTTCTATCACATTTGGCCACATCAAATAATCCTTTTCCTCTCTAGGCAAAGGAAGATGTGGCATCAAACCTCCCAGCAGTTATTTCTCTGTCACCCTGTGCTTCCTCAGGTTTTCCTGTATTTCTCTCTAGGTCTGGAAGCACAGCTTGCCTATTCACAAGGGTAGTGTCACAGTTGCCTGTGGGATATCAACAAGGGACCGTCACGTAATCTTCCATCAGCCAGTAAACCCTGGCATAAATTAGAGCAGATACAGAGTAGCTGCAGTGTGTTCTCACCAGCTGTGTGAGACTACCACAGGAATTCAGCGTCATCATATGGTTTTGCTGGCTCCATTCCATTCAGGAAAAGTGAAGATATGCCCTAACAACCTCTCACAGCCCCACTGTGGCCTGTTAGCAACCACTGTTCCTGTCCTCACACTCTACAGACACAGGCACTGTCAATCTTCCCGCCTTCTCTAAACCTTTGAGACGTGGATTGCAGTCCCACTTAGAAATCTTACCTGAGCAGATAGTTCACAGTCCTCCTCTTACAACAGCTGCAGGAATCCTGCTGCCTGTAAACCTGTTCAGTTCAAGCAACCTATCTCCCCTCTTCCTGAAGCTGGGTGCAGCCTTTTGTAACCCCAGCAATCACCAATCCCTTCCAGGGCTGAAGCTTTACAAAGGGATCTTATGAGCTCTTAAGAAAATTGGCTTAAATTTTTAAAGCTTTCAGTATAATTACATCCAGCAAGCCCAATCCTTTGCATTCATAATCTGCTTTCTCCTAGATGATGATTTTTACATCACTTTTCCAAAAGATGATCTTGCCCGTGCCACAACAGCAAAGACATTGCAAAGCTTCTGAGACAATTTAGGAATTTCAAATAATCTTTAGTGTAGCTTTAATCATTCACATAATGTCATCCAAATAACATTCATCCTTTACTCTTATTCCCCTCTCCTGCAGAACTTCATTTTAATAAAAAAACTCCTTGCAGAAAATCTTTAAAAATCCTCCATTAAAGCCTTCTGTAAAAATGGGTTCTTCTATAAATGGCCCATGAAATAACATAAATTCCTTCTGTCTTACTCTCAAAGTGAGGGCAGATGAAGAGGCAGCTATGATTCAATCATATGGCTGAATGACAGTGGTAGAGATTTCAAAAATAATTTCTAAAATTTAAATTTTTAAAAAAAACTATATTACAAAAGTATGGTTTATGTATAGGTATGAATCCTATTTGGCAGCAAAAAGCACCTTCTGAATCACTTCATTTTGACAGAGACCTTCTTCGATGGAGAAGTGACCTTCTGTATCAAAATAAGGTAAACATATCCTGCTCTGAAGGACTGCTTTTCAGTGTCTCAGGCTCTGAAGGAAATTTAGAAAAGGCAAGTAGACCTGCAGTTTTGTATCTCTTCACACCCCACCAATCTCATCCATTCAAGGTGTGTGAGAAAGAACAGTAAGCTCTGGTTCACATCAAGTTTTGTTGGAGGACAAGAGGGAAAATACTAAATAACCATTAATTAATATTTAAAATATTATTAAAAAAAGAGATTTTGCAAGAATAAGACAGATAGGACACCTAAAAATGTTTTGTTGGCAGTGCTGAAAGACTTGTTTCCTAAGTAAAATTTTATTTCATTAGAAAGTAAGACACAGAACCAGATCCTGAGCACCACCCAAATCCGATCTTAGTGCATGGCTGCCTTGACACTGTCTACAAGTGTGAAGCCATTCCCAACTCATCCATTTCACTTATTTTCTGAGCAAATTCAAGACTACTGTGATGCCACTTGGGCTTCTACGTCAAGTAGCAGAAAATTTATGCCACACTTTGATGCTGCACATTGGGCAGGAGTTATATCAGCTTTATGCTCCTCTGTTAGTGCTGAAATGCTCTCAAAAGACCATTGGGAAGCCAGGATACAGCTTTATGTGATTCATGTCAAAATTTGGTAGGTGAACTAGACATAAAGATGCTGTGAATAGGCCACTAAGTATGTTGATAGGGAAAATCTCTCTAATTTCAGAGATGTGTAAAACATAATCTGTGTTAGTGGTATTACTCTGTAAATTCTGAAATTGCTACAGTAATCTGGAGTGTACAGCTTGCCATTACAAGATCAATTCCTTTTTAGTCATAGAAGACCTCAGAGAACTTTTATATTGAGTTCTAACAGCTGCTTCAGTCTTAGAGGTATTCTTTAATAGCATCAAAAAAATGTCATTTCTTCCTCCTCTTAACTGTCAAATGCCACCAGTAAAAGTTTAATTGGTCACTTCCTGCTCTCCAGAGTTTTTACCTTTATTGATCTGTTTTGAGAACCTTATAATGAGACCAATTTGGCAAATATTTGTTGCCACTGCTATTGACCACCCCATTCAGCCAGTTTAGGTGACCCAGAGTAGACAAAAAAGAAAGAGCAGTAATTGAAGGAGCCATTTGTTCCCTTTCATAGTTGGAAATGTCACGACCTAAAAAATCCTCAAGAACTGACAAAACACAGATTCTCTTATTCCTATAATCCTAACAGATAGCAATACTTGCAGAACATTTCCTATCAGTGTCAGTGACATTTGCCTATGTGCATTTTCTTTTGTAATCCTGATATTATTATTGCTCTTTGGTGCTTTAGACTAGGTTTGTAGAAGCCAAAATAAGGTCAAAGTTTTGTCTGCAGTTATATGATGTTATTATAAAAGCACACAAAGGAATTAAATACTCACCATTTAACGGTAGTTGGATCACAGTCCCAGCTTTTCAAATCCCAAACATGCAATGGCTCAGTTTATAAGTATCACAGCACTTAACAGATATCTCTGGCCATACTGGTCGTCAAGAGGGTCAACATACCATCTTAGTTCAGTCCTCAGCAGGTAACTGATTTCTTAACAACAGCAGCACTTCAGTTTATCTTAGAATTATCAATAAAAAAAATTCCCTGAGAAGCGTCGTATCTTTTCTGCCTGATCATTTCTGGGTCTTTTCCCTGCAAAGTATTTGTACCACTGAGCATCCTGCTTGCTGCTGCAGGACAAGGGGCAGAAGTTTTTTTGCACCTATGCATTCACTCCACAGATGGTTTTTTCAATTCAGCAGAATTTTTAGCTGTACAAATTACACCTGAAAACACACCCAGGCTACTAAGTCAGAGAGAAATCAGTGGTTTCTACACAGTTTTTAGCAGGTTTGGGGGAGGTGATGATTCGAGAGAGTCAGCATGCCCTTACTTCCTGCCTGACCAATCCAGTGGCCTTCTATGATCAAGTGACTCCAACAGTGGACAAAGGAAGAGCTATGGATATCATAGAATCATAGAATCGTAGAATCAGCTGGGTTGGAAGGGACCTCCGAGATCATCAAGTCCAACCCTTGATCCACTACCGCTGCAGTTCCCAGACCATGGCACTGATGCCACATCCAGTCTCTTCTTAAAAACCTCCAGGGACGGAGAATCCACCACTTCCCTGGGCAGCCCATTCCAATGTCTGATCACCCTCTCTGTAAAGAATTTCTTCCTAATATCTAACCTAAACCTCCCCTGGCACAGCTTAAGGCCATGCCCTCTTGTCTTGCTGATCGTTGCCTGGGAAAAGAGACCAACCCCCACCTGGCTACACCCTCCTGTCAGGGAGTTGTAGAGAGTGAGGAGATCTCCCCTGAGCTTCCTCTTCTCCAGGCTGAACAGCCCCAGCTCCCTCAGCCTCTCCTCATAGGACTTGTGCTCGAGTTCTTCACCAGCCTTGTTGCCCTTCTCTGGACCTGCTCCAGCCCCTCCATGTCCTTCCTGAACTGAGGGGCCCAGAACTGGACACAGCACTCCAGGTGTGGCCCCACCAGTGCTGAGTAAAGGGGAAGAATCATTTCCTTGGACCTGCTGGCCACAGTGTTCCTGATCCAGGCCAGGATCCATTGGCCTTCTTGGCCACCTGGGCACACTCTGGCTCATGTTCAGCTTCCTGTCAATCCAAACTCCCAGGTCCCTTCCTGCCTGGCTGCTCTCCAGCCATTCTGTCCCAGCCTGTAGCACTGCATGGGGTTGGGGACAGAGATATCATCTATCTGGACTTCTGTAGAGCCTTTGACATGGTCCCCCGCAACATCCTTTGTTCTAAATTGGAGGAAGATGTATTTGATGGGTGGACTGTTCAGTGCACGAGAAACTGGCTGGATGGTGGCATCCAGAGGACAGTCAGTGGTCAGTGGCTCAGTGTCCTGATGGAGATCAGTGACAAGTGGTGCCACCCGGGCTACCCATGCTGCTTAATGTCTTAGTCAACAACACAGCCTCAGAAAATTCGCAGAGGACACCAGGCTGAGTGGTGCAGTTGAGCTGACACACCTGAAGGGTGGGATGCCATCCAGGACCTGGACAAGCTCGAGAAGTGGGTCCATGGGAACCTCATGAGGTTTAACAAGACCTTGTGCAAGGTGCTGCACCTGGGTCAGGGCAACCCCTGGTATCAGCACAGGCTGGGGGATGAACAGATTGAGAGTGGCCCTGCTGAGAGGGACCTGGGGGTGCTGGTGGACAAAAAGCTGGACATATGCCAGCAACGTGTGCTTGTAGGCCTGAAATCCAGCCATATCCTGTATGAAAAAAAAGCACGGCCAGCAGGTCAAGGGAGGTGATTCTGCCCCTCTGCTCTGCTCTGGTGAAACCTCACCTGTAGCACTGCACCCAGTTTTGGAGACCCCAGCACAGCAAAGACATAGACCTGTTTGAGCAGAAGGAAGTCCACAGAAATGTTCAGAGGTCTGGAGCACCCCATCTGTGAAGGCAGCCTGAGAGAGCTGGGGTTCAGCCTGGAGGAGAAAGCTCCAGAGAGACCTTATAGCAGCCTTTCAGTACCCAAAGGATGCCTATAAAGAAAGATGGGGACAAACTTTTTCCCAGGGTCTGTTGCAATAAGGCGAGGAGTAATGGTTTTACACTCTAAGAGAGTTGATTTATATTAGATACAAGGAAGAAGGGTTTTTACAATGAGATTGGTAAATTACTGAAACAGGTTGTCCAAGGAGGTGGGAGATGCCCCACTCCTGAGCAACTTGATCTAGCAGAAGATGCCACTGCTTATTGCAAGGGCAATTGGACTAGATGACCTTTAAAGGTCTCTTTCAACCCAAACTGTTCTGTGATTCTATGATCTCCAGAGGTCCCTTTTCATCCCAGTTATTCTGTGATTGTGCGTGATTCCATCAAATGGAATGCCTCAGATGCTAAGCACTCTCCTGCTTCTTCAATGGTTTCTCTCTCTGAGACTTTTCTTCCTTGTGTCACTGAGCCCTTTAATGTCTGTCGAATCAGTGAGTCCTGTATGGTTCAGACCTAATTTTGGAGATGCATTTTAAATCTGGAAAGGTTTTGTGTTCCTGTTTCTGGCAATAAACTCAAGATGTCATGAGAAGAAACTGAGGGAAGTGGTAATAAAATTCAGGATAGTCTAAAGAGAAGTGACAGGTAAATGGAAAATGTAAATGCCTTGCAACAGACCTGGGAACTAATTCAACAATTGCTATAGTTCAGCAATTTTACACACCAGTGATGTCACTACAGTGTCTAACTTCATATTTGTATGAATAAACTATAAAGGTTCTGGAAAATAATTTTATCTGGGATATATCATTTTGGGTTAAATCCATAAGCTCACAACAAAATTTGTGTGCAAAATTAAATTGCTTGCTATGGTGATATTAAAAGGATACAGATTCCCTTAGTTCTCTAAATCTGTCATCAGTACCCAAGTACAGCAGATGCTAGGAACTGAAAGTGTAAGGGAAAGAGAAGTGGGACAAGACTGCAAAAGTTCCTGCTGAGTGCCAGCTTTTTGTAACTGGAGGACATTTTATTTAAAAAAAAAAATCAAGTCAGATGGGTGTTAGCATTGGTACTGCCATTTCTCTACCACTAAACTTCAACTGTTAGTATTAAAGAGAGGTCTCCCATCTTATTGACTCTGCCCAGAAAAAGAAAATCCCAGTAATACAACGTGAATAGATATTTATCACACAGGGTGGAGCCAAACCAACAGGAAAACAAATGCAGGTATTTCAGGCTCTGATAAAAAGTAAACAAAAGCAGGCATGTTTTAATATTAGCTGGGCAATTGCTCCCTCAGCCACACCCAGGGAAAGCAGTGGGGTGCAGTGCTTCCAAAATGTTTCCTATGTTTTTCGAATGGCACTGCAAAGCATTCTGTACCCAGTGCTTAATGGTTACATCTGTGCTAGTCCTTCAGTTGTTTTTTATTAAACCTCTTTAAGTTCTTCTTTTCTTTCTGCTCCCTCCATTTTTTGTGGTATTTTCTCACATATACTTTAATGTCTACTTTAATTAAATTTTGTGTTTACACAGGGACTGTTTTCTACACTGTACCTTCTCCTTCCTTGCAAATTTATGTCCTTTAATTACCCACTCTTCCCTACACATCAAGGCTAGTAAAACTGCTTATGTACACATTACCTTTTGACTTCACAAGCAAAAAAAAAGTCTAGTTTCTTGACTCCTTACATGATTTACCATACACTTTCTTTTCTGTTGCCCACCACTATCTGCTCCTGTCACAATATGCTTTCTCTTTACAGTGCTTCTTTAGCCTGGTGCTGAGCTACATCCAGGCAGACATGGTAGCTCCCTCATGAGTACAGCACCATGCCAAGCATAAAAGAAAAAAAAGAAAGAGAATCTTCTCTTTGGTTTTTTGCATGCTCCCTTCTTTGCCCAGCCCCATGTTTCTTTCAGAGTGGGCTCTTTTCTAAGGGTGTTCCAGGCCAAATCTCGATCTCTCTGGTCTCTTTCACACCAGAGGGCAAAATCCATGGATCTGCCCTTGTGTCTGTCCCTTAAACATTTGCTGACTGTGGCAGAAGTTGTAACTGATATAATTTTATAAGTCAAAGTTTCTGCTACCAGCAGTTTTGGAGTGCAAAACACAGTGCTTCCCATTCAGTTTTACCACAGACATCTCCCTACACCTTGTTCAGTTAAAAGCACCTATAGTCTCTGGATATGCTCCAATAACAGCACATGATGGAGGAATGGTTCATCACTTGGCCCCAGTTAAACAGATTTGCTCCTCTCTGTCAAAGAAAATATTCAGTCATAACTCGTATTCATTCTGAATTTCCCACCAAGCAAAACCATTGTCTGAATGCAGCAAACAAATGACCATAGGTGAATGCACTTTATTTCAGCCACATAGTTGTGGCTGCAGTGTCACATCAGCTGTATACTACTGTCCAGAAGCCTCTGCTTAAGGGAACTTCTTCATTTAAAGCAGTGATGTGCCACGTAACAGCGCAATTTATGAAGCTGCAACAGAAAGACTAAAACATCTTAGGCACAAAACACTGATGCATCTTTGACACGAAGCTGTCAAGGATCCCAATCCCAGTTAAGTAACAGTAAAGTGTGTCATGTCTAAAAAGAGAAGAGGAAAAACTAAAAATTGCCAGTTCAGCTACCACTTCACAAAACTTGGTCTTGCTGGTCAGAACAAATAACGTGTGGGAGATTTACAGTTTCAGTACTGCTCCAGAGAGTCCCACCATTTGTCTCTGCATGTACAAATGGAATGCAAAGCAACGGGGAAAGCTTTTAGGAAGAAAGTAAAGCAAAGTTCTACTTCAAAACAAGTTTTATGCTCCACTCTCTTAACATAAAAAGAGACACATACCTCTCTGAATTTACATCCTTCCTATCTACACTGTCACACAAGAAACACTTTTATTGCATTCCTCACTTGACTGAATTCCTCACTTTTTTCTTGAAGTGATGGTAGCACTGTGTTCAGACTACACTGTGCCAGCTCCTAGCAATCACACTCTAAAAGCCTTAAGGTGGAACCCCCCGATGTCATGATGATTTGTACAGACTCAGGCTTCTACCTCTTATGTGTGAATTGTCCTTACCTGGGAGCAGATCTGAGTTTTGGTTTTGAGGCTAAACTACACACAGCAGTTCTCTTCCTGGTCACCCACAGTTCAACCAACATCTTCAAAGCATTTAGTTAGCTTACCTTTTCTTTAGCCAGCAGTGTATGGAGACGTGAAAAATAAGCATCGTTTATTGCTTCATATTACCCTAATCAAGAGTGAGAGCAACAAAACTCAGCTTGCAGTATATAGTACATCTTTGGATCTCTGCCTACGTGGTTAAGCACTAAGTAAACACTGAATCAAGGATGCTTTTAATTTATCTCCAAAATTCATATAAATAGCAAACATCTGTTCAGTAATAAGGGGCCTAAAAAACAAGGATGTGAAATTACAGTTTCTAATACGTAGACCATATATGTGCTGTCTTACATCTTAAAAACCATTATTTATTTTATTGAAACTATGGAACTGATAAGTATGATTCTGAAATTCTAGATAAAAGACTTGAAGGAAAAAAAAAAAAGGAGATCAAGCAAATCCCCAGATTCTGTTCTTACAGACTTAAGCATTACAGAGTTTTTTTAATTTCCAAAGTCTTTGCATTTTCTTGCTTTGGTGGGATTTTGGTATGAAGGAGACCAGAGGAAAAGGTGAAGTAATAATATTCAGAACACTTTTAACTTACAGTGACAGGAAAATGGAAACAATCTGAATTACCACTGGAAACTCATTCAGTAAAATATTTTAGTTCAGCAGTTTTATATGGCAATGACATCATAAAACCATAACAGAAATATCATGCTAGCTCAAAAAGTTTCAATACTGTAGTAATATATACTGCAAATGAAAAGACCCAAGAAAAAGGAAAACAGGAAAGTGAGATTTGAGTCATGACAAGTCATTTCATTAATGAAATGAATAAATGCTGACAGAAAAAAACAAAAAGAAAATTATTCTAAGACATGAAAGGATTGAAAACGGACAACTTTATATGTTACTTACAGACGTATGACAGACTATAACCACCCTCTGTGATATTCACTTATTGTAAATAGTTAGACTTGGTGAAACACCTCATTGTGCAGCAGTTTAGGACCACAACTATCACTGCTACCATAACATCATGGCTAATTTTTCACATGTATCTACTACAGGCATTTTTTGTTTTTTTCTCATCTGATTCCCTTTTTAAAAACAGATCAGAGACAAAAATCTTTTCCCCAGTCAGCAAGTGGCTCAGCAATTCTTAGTCCTTACGTTTTTCAAAAAATTGTAACTGATTTCAACTTGCAGGAAAATCAGATATAATCTGCACATGTGTTTTGTTTGTATCTTAAAGCTGGTATCATTCTTTGGGGCAATACCTTCAGTGTAGCAAACTACATCTCAAGAAGTAATTGTGGTGATTAGTTAAGAAACCGAAAAGAAGTTTAAATTGCCTATTTGTTTAAAAGTTTATAAAAAAGCGGTCGTTACCTCACGCTACTCACAAGTCTCCACAGGCCCTCGGGATGTGCAGTACGCTCCCATGAGTCATTTTACCAGCATCGTAATTTTTTGCAAGAGTCTTGAGGCATTGTTAAGCGCACACTAGTGCAAAGGCTCCCAAAGGCAATTTTGTGCACATCCTTCTGGTCTTTGGTGAGTGCAGAACGTGCCTCTCTCTGTACTGCTTTTTGGAAAGGACATTTGGCACCTTTTCCCCCACATGTCCCATGATACGCTAGGAACCCAAGGGAATGGTCCAGGCCCATGAGCCCCACAAACTGGAAGGAGTGATGGTTTTGCCCCTTCCCTCACAATGCCCATTCAGAGCAAACAGGGAAGAGGTGTGGGACCAGGCTCCCTTTCCCCGGGGGGACAGGGAGAAATATGATGTGCATAAGACAACCTACCACCTCAATTCAATGAATCCCCAGTTTGACACCCTCCTTTCGCTCCTCCCAAACACTGATTAACGTGGCCCTTTTGCTTCTCAAAAGCAGCTGCTGGCAGCAAGCACAGCTCTTGTCCTGTGCTGGCTTGCCCTGCCTGTTCACTGCTCCAAGGAGAGGCACCTGGCAGCACAGGCAGCAGCAAGGAGATGACTTGGGCAGAAGGTGACAACTCCTGTGGCTGGTCTTTCTGTTTTTCTTCAGAACTTTGAGAACTTTCTTTGAGAACTAGTACTTTGATGCAGAATACACTTAGCAAGCCTTTAGAAAGCCCAACCTGCTGTTTCCCCTTCACCCAGGAGGTGCAAATGCTCTGTTAAATTAATGAATGGGACAACATATCATGATGCGGTGGGACAGGGATTTCTAAAGTTTACAGGTGCTGAATGCTGAGATACTTATTTTTTTTTAAGAACAGCAGTGTCTGAAAAGCCAAAGGGTAAGCAGTCCACAACCCACTTCCCAGCAACGAAACCAGGAAATCTATTCCCAGGGTAAGGATGTTTGGGGAAAAATTGGTCTTTAAGTTCTATTGTGAATTCACTAGTCACACGTTTACAAATGGACATCATACACACAGAAATTTCACTTTACAATCAAGATTATGATTCAGACTAGACAAAAGCAAACAGTTGATTAGCACAGACATTCCCATCTTAATCTATACATATGTAACATTACACTAACACTTTTGTGCTTTTTTTTTTAATTTTAATATGATCTTCTTAGAAGGCATATTATTCCTTAGACAAACTAACACAAGTTCTCAAGTTATCTCAGGATAGTTATTTCAAAAGACAATGCAATATTTCATAATAAACATTTATAATCAGGTTTTTAACAAAGTAATTCATCATATAAACAAATGAATCAGTCAGACACTAAATAAATATTTTTACTGGTAAATACTAGCATTTTGCTTATATCATGTAGGACCTGATCCTGCAAGCCCTCTGTATACCTCTTTATCCCCACTGAATGATTGATTTCATTGCTTGTTCTAATCTACTGTTTTACTTTGAGCTGAGCAAACACATTCTGGCCACTAAATTAAGTAACTGAAATAAGCACTGGAATACATCCCAGTAGACAATGATTTCCTTAGATATCTTTCTAAATAATTAGTTTTTTTCTTGTTCATGAAATCATCACAAACATTTATCAACAGGCAGTTTTTGGTATTTACAATGTGAGTTGCATTGGTTAGTTGAGATTGATCAAATAAACGACACGTTCCTTGTTCTTGGCTTTCTAACTGAAAAAGTGTGACCTTTGCACTCAATTTAAAGAGCGGTTTCCGTGAATTATTTCATGAGGCATTGAATTTCACTTTTGACAAACGTTTGAGCTAACAATACTGGGCAAGGAAGGCAAGAGCTCCAGGAGAACAAGAAGCCAGGAGCTCTCCTTGAGCAGGGTAGACAAGCATGAATTACCCTCTATCTGTTCCCATCTACCACAATTACCACCCTCTCCAAGGCAAGGGAATGGCCTTATTTTTAAGCATACAACAAGGTACTTTTATTTCTTTAATTCTGAGTTTACCCAACCCTCCTCAGGGTTGCCTTTTTTCCTTGCATGATGAATCCAGAACAGAGAACCACAGATTAGAGACCTAAACACCCTCCTCATGCCTTAGGAAATTTATCAGGATATCCTATATAAATAGATGTGTCAGTGAATTACAATCTCTTAGTTGTTTTTTTTCTGAAAGGAAATGCACAAGTTGTTGGCTATAGCTGAAACTGTTCCAGTTACAACTTTTTCTTGCCCAGATCCATTTGAAATATAGTTAAAAGTCAAGGGTACTGAGGCTGTTGGATGTACCCATTGCACTATTTTAAGTTTAGCTGAATTGTGATGGTTTCCTGGATGTCTCTGAGTTCTTACCACAGTATAACATGAAATGTTCCAAGTATGTGGCAAAAATAACAACGATTGTAGCAAATCACTGCCTGAACTGAAAAAAAGAACCTACTTTGAAATTACTGTCTCTATATATCTATATGTATATAGGGATATACACACACGCACACCAACACATGTACACATATATATCCCTATATAAACATTTCCCTAAAATTGGAAATTTATTTTATTATTTCTTCTGTTGGTATCCCTTTAAATACTTCATGAATCCACCATATGACAACTTCAGACTGTCTGGAGACATATATCTGAACACAGTCTTATAATCTCCACTAATATAAATACATTGGCAAGGAACTTTGACCAGCAATAGTGAATTTTGAAACTTAAATAATTATTCTACAACTATTTTAACAACAAGTTGCTGCTGAGTACCAACTCATGGAAAATGTAAAAAAAAAAATAAAAAATAGAGCTTTGACTTCTAACACTCTGTATCAAGTGCAGCTTTATGAAAGGAATGTAAAAGAAAATTATGTATTAGAGACTCATTCTAAAAAGAGAAAGAGCAACTTATACTGTTTCAAAATAAGAATACTGTATGCCTGCACTTAATCATACATGACCATTTTAAGTCATAGTTACTTCTTGCCTGCAAATGAAGGATGTTGGCTCACAAATCTTCTAAAGTGTATATGAATATTTGATTAAATCCTGTTTGTTGTGAAAACAAAGTTCATTTACACTTTGATTGAACAACGATGAGGAGTTTGTTTTAATAATAAGACTTTTAAGAACCTTGGTAGCCAGTACCAGTTGTATTTGCAAGTAGCTCCTCGGCTTTACTCTCTTTTTAAAAAATAAAGGTACAATTATAGTTATTCATTTACTTTAAAAATTCTAAAGATGAAGAAAAGTAGCATTTATACATATAAGTCCTCATATAAATTATAAAACTCAAGTTTATCATATAGAGTTCCATCCCCAGAAGAAGCATAAAGCACTTTTGTGGTACCTTCACCGGTAAATATTTGTATCACATCAAATCTGAGAAATGCAACAGGGATGATACTGCATCTGAAAGCTAAAAGAAAACATTCTTCTGATACAGTCTCTTGTGATGGATATGCTCCATGGGCTTATATGGTTTCCATGACTTGACTGAATTTCAAATAAAGGAAATATGAAGGAATTCACCTCACCAGTTCAGTAGGTATAAGAAACATCAGTGAACAGCAGAGTCATCCCGTTTGAGGTCAACAGTCTTTGGAAGACAATGAGGAGGGAGTTTAAATCTACAACAGCAAAATCAAATAAGACAATAATGAGGTAAACTCCCCTAAAAAGGCCAAATAGGCTGAGATGTCAGGACAGAGTCCAGTTGTACCTGACACCCAAATGTTTCTGTAGCCAGAGTCCAGCGAGCTGCATGGTAGAGGCAAATGTACTCGCTTTGGACCCTAAGCACATTTTATATTGTTTTGGATCTAAATTGGGGTCACACTGAACTGGATGAAAAACATGGACAACTCCTACTTCCTGACTTCTGAAAGCCTTCAAGCCAGATGTTATCACTTTAGTAAAGAGGTCTACATCCTCAAGTCCCCAGCCTTGAATAGAGGTATCAAATCCACCAGCAGTAAGCAGATCACTTTTGTAAATGCAGGTAATTCCAAATCCATACTCCCTCCAAAATCCAGTTCTTTTTGTGAAAACAAAACTACTGTCAGCTGGAGGGTTGTCTCCATATATTACTTTTGGATCATATTGACTGAAGATGATAGGATAGTAAACCTGTTCTCCCTGAATAGTGTTATCTCTGCATCGCTGGAGGAAGTCTGGTGTGAATACCAGATCAACATCACAGAATAGCAGCAAAGTGCCATTGTCAAACTGAGATGAGGCCATCTCAAGACCTAAACCTCTAGAAAACTTGCCTGCCATTGGAATCAGGGTCATATCTGCCTTAGGATACTTAATGCTGTATTCTTTCATTAGTTCTATGTGGTTGCTAGAGTCTTGGCCTGGCTCGGAACTGAAGAGAATTATTGCCAACTTTACATTCTGCCTGGGAATCAGACAAGTCTTCTCAAAGTTATCCATAAATCTTGAGAAAATATCAAATCTCCCCGTGATAGGGACGAGGATATGTATTTTCTTGTCACTGTGTCCCCCAATGTCTTTGGTGCCTTGGAACGATGAGGAAAAAATCTTTAAAGAATTTGAAAGGAAAGAGAAAGACTGAGTGTCAGTGTTGGAATCCTCCAGCAAGCTTCTTACATCCAGCTCTTCTGCTTCTTTGAAGAAAGGTTTGCTAAACAATTGCTGAAGGTAAGCATGGCGTCTCACTGGAACTGTAACTTTCCTTCCTTTGTGCCTTTTGTACAAAAGCAGCAAATCCAGGATGTACTCCACTCCGTGCAGAGGGTCCACCCTGCGGTAGCCATACTGTATTTCCTTGAAATCAATGAGCCTTCCTCTGGATCTAGAGTTCTCGTTTATCATTTCCATCACTTGCATCACGGTGTCATCCAGTGCAGCCCGCAGGACGCTGCTCAGGCTCTGCCGGGGTGGCTGGTTCTCCACCATGGAATACAGGAATTTTCCGGTCAGGAACTCCCACTCGATGACTTCACCCCTTTCACGTGGCTGGAAATGATTGAAAGATGGCATCCCTCCCAGCTGCTGATCCTCCTTATTTACTTCAGTGTTACTGAGCTTGCTCATCAGGGCACTTTCCCGATGGAGCTGGATGGTCCGATAGCGCAGGTCGGAAATCTTGCGACTCAGTATGTAATTGTGCAGCCTGTATTGGTAGGCTGGTCTTTTGTTTGGATGAAGTGTTATGGCTGTGTGAATCTTGCTGTTGTGAAGATCTTGAATGTAACCCTTGCGGTTGTGTTCATAGTTTTCGTGGAACAACTGCTGCATCTAGAAAGAGAGAGGGGTGTAGGGGGAAAAAGAGACATTAAGTGGAAGTGCTTTTACTCACAAAAGGACTCACATTGGCATCACGCTGAGTATTACCAATTTTTATATAGATCACGGTGATTTTAAGGCATAGAACTTTAAAGCATTCAGCAGGTAATATTTACACTATTTTGGTGCCTGTTCCAGTAGTGCCCACAGTAAGCAAATCCTGTCCTCTGCCTAAGTGAAAGGGCAGGTATCTTGGGTTTAATCTGTACTTCATCTAACTGCAGAGCTAAGATAACACCTACTAACTCCAGAGAAATAGAATTATTTCCTATGAGTAGGAGATAAAGGAAAAAAGGCTGTTTTTTTAATCTGCAAACAGACTGGTCTGTAATTAATACATAAGGAATATGTGCTAATTAGATTGAAAACGTTATTCAATGAGGTGTTGTAAGCTTGAGCTACAATCAGATTTTGAGATGGGTATTGAAGTTTGTCTTTCATTCACTGAAGAAATCAAGAGACATAAATTCTGATTGCATAATGTCTCGCACTCAAAACATTCATCTTGTTCTACTTCAATTCTGTCAAGAACAGGAGTTTTGCTAGTGGAAGTAATACTAAGCATAGGGCAATAAACATAAAAGAACTCCTAACAAATCTAAGAACCATGAAAGTTATTTAAAACCATTAGCATGTATGAGAAATAAACATTGTCACACTTCAAAACCAGAACTTTAATACAAAACTTTAAGAACGCCCCTCCCATCCCATTCAGACCTCAAATGGCTCTGCTTAGGCAAATATGGTGATGATATTTGCTCTTAAAAAAACCAATTTTCTCTTTTCCCTCTATAATTTACATTTTGAATTATGATAAAAGAACAGCTTATCTGGTTAGATTTCAACCTCTCCAGTTGTAAGGTACACTTCCTTCCTGGCCTGTTATACTTTAAAGCTGTCTCCTGTGAGCTCTGCAAGGTGACTATGCTTTTGCATTCTCCACTTTTTCTGGAAAAAGTTGAAGCCATGGTTTTCATGTCTAGGATTTTATAGTAAAGTCCCCTCATAGGAAAAGAAAGAAAATGCGCAATGTTGAAAATAAAAGCAAGAAGGGGAGGTTGTTTTGTTGCTAAATGGTATAAGCATCCTTTTTCACAAAGCCTGACACTCCACACTTTCCTGAATCCTCTAATGAAGAATTGTATTTAACCATAAATGAAACAACCATTAACTACCTTCACACATTTATCTTATGGGACATGATATTTCACAGTAAGTTTTATTGAAAGTAGTATACGGTATTTTATCTAAAATATTTGTAACAGGCAACAAGCTATTGCTGCAAAGCTAAATGCTGTCCACCAACTGTGCAAATTCTTCTGTAACCCTCAACTTACTACTAAACCAGCTTCACAGCAGATTTATTAGCAGCACCCATTTAACAGAAATATTCTATTAACATAATACTGCATTTTTCAAACATTCCAATTTCAGATGCCTTGGTTTATTTGATGTGCTCCACTGAAACCACAGAGAGAGGATGTACTACATTATACTAATGATTTTGCTTTTCATAATCAACAACAGATTAACAGCAGCAATGAAAAAAATTGAATCAACTCGGCACTATAGTATTTTCACACATACAAAAACTTGTGCTAATCCATTTTCAATTATGTTACTGAAAACTTTTAATAGATCTCAATTTGGAGAAAGCAGTTCAGAATAAATATGACACTGAAATCATGAACTCTTCCTGAAGAGAGCACGTTTTAATCCTGGTGCAATGCAGAAATTTGTTTTCAATACTGCAGTACGAAAATGTCTTTTTACAACTCAAATTATTAACATCTAGTTGAAAGCAATTCAATTTGATCGTAATTTTGCTTTGAAATTTCTAAGCAAAGTGGTCAAACCCAGGAGGCAAAGGGAAGAATGATTAAATTTCCTGGAAAATGGATCTGTGTGAGAGCCTGAATTGGTAAATGCAGTCCAAAGTGACCTGAAAAAGGAGGTGGTTTGGGAAGTGGCAAGATTTACTGAGTATAAATTAGAATTACTTAGTATGCTAAAAGTAAACCTTCCAGTAAAAGTTTTCATGATTTTAAATAGCAAGGTAATAAATTCTGTGTAAATAAATGCAAAGTGTATGTGAAGAACACAGTCCTAACTATACCTGAAGAATGTCAGATTGAGTGCAAGCTGTTAGGATTCTGGAAAGAGAACCTAGTTAAACAGTATGCAATTTGGTGTACATGTCACACTGAGGTTCAGTAGGGATGAAAGGAAAAGCAAGTAGCTTGAGGACAAGACTAGAGTGGATCAGAAATATCATTACATGTTGTGGTTATAGTGCACCTGAATCTTGAAGGCTGTAGGCAGGTACCCTGTCAATATTGTGATGTCCCATCTGAAATCAATCACAGAATCACAGAATGTTAAGGGTTGGAAGGCCCCTTCAAGAACACCTAGTCCCAACCCCCCCCTGCCATGGGCAGGGACACCTCCCACTAAACCAGGTTGCTCAAGGCATTATCCAACCTGGCCTTGAACACTGACAGGATTGGGGCATTCACAACCTCCCTGGGCAGCCTTGTTCTACTGTTTCTCCACATTCAGTAAAGAATTTCTTCGTAATATCCAGCCCAAATTCCCCCTCTTTCACTTTGCACCCATTACTCCTTATCCTATCACTACAGTTCCTGATGAAGAGTCCCTCTCTGGCTTCCCTGAACGCCCCCTTCACACACTGGAATGTTGCCGTGAGGTCTCCACACAACCTTCTCTTCTCCAGGTTGAACAGCCCCAACTTTCTCAGCGTCTCTCCGTACCTCTTACCAACTTTATGGCCCTCCTCTGGACTTGCTCCAACAGTTTCATGTCCTTCTTATGTTGGGGACAGCAAAACTGTATGCAGTCCAGGTGGATCTTACAAGAGCAGAGTGGAGGGGGAGAATCACCCCCCTTGACCTGCTGGCCATGCTCCTTTTTGATGCAGTCCAGGATTCCATTGGTTTTCTGGGCTGTGAGTGCACATTGCAGGCTCATGTCGAGTTTTTCATCAATGTGAATACAAAGGTACCAACAAGGCCACCACATGATCACACCTATGGATCATTAAATGAATACATGACTCGGGTAAAAGGGAGTAATCCAAAGAGAGTCAAGCCCGGGATCAATAAAGTCAGTGTAAGTGAGCACCATAAGGAAAATGGACAGGAATGGTCACCATCTCTTCTCACATACAGAACCATGACACCTACAAGAATGCACTCAAGACTCAAAATCAGAAAAAGAAATACATAGCTCAAGCACAGATCTTACTGGCACAGCAATCTGCTGATGGTAAAATTTTGGATGTCTTCAAAGAGCAAGCCAACAGCTTAGTGGGAGACTTAAACCATTGCTGTGAACTCCTGGAGCTCCAGCTGAGGATGTATCACAACATCTTATTGCCCTACACCCCTGTCTCAGCTAGTGGTTACTGCAGAGAGAGACTATTTTGCCAAATGAACACTTAGTTTGGCATGATACAACCACTTCACGTTCACCGAAGGCAGGGAATGGGAGAAGCTGTCTTAAATTCAACATAATACATGGAGGCACAACATTTTTTTTCATATTGCATGACTTTGTGACTTCCCTGAATAGTTTGCTGTCTTCTGAATGATTCTTATGGCACAACTAATGCAAGAGTTGGCAAGAACTTCTGCTTGCTTCTTTTCATCCCAGCTGAAACTGCAAGCTGGCAAGAAATGCTAATAATCTAATCATGCTCTGAGGAACTCTGAACTGCAAGCAGGAATTTAAAAAAATATGAGAAAGATATAAGAATAAAGGCAATGCTTTATTTTCATGGCAGAGAATGTAATTTGCATTGCAAGCTCTGAAATCATTGTATTCGCTGTGATTTACTGGTGTAATAAAAAAGGAAAGTTCTTATTACATATACACAAAAGCCAAAACCAACCTACTTTATTATAGCAAGACTATCACATATTGAAAGACGGAACGCAAATGGTGCTTTTTTAATTAACACAATTTTTCTCTGAGCATTAAGAACCGTTCCTCTCATTTAACAGAGAAGACATAAAACTTAATCCTCCATCCACTCTAGCTCTTCTTAAATCCACAGTAGTACTAAACTGTTGACCACTTTATCTAAACTGGACTTCTAATAAATGCAGAAATAAGATGAACAGGAATTACTCCTGGTCTTTCTTTCCCCTGCTCTTTAGAGTTTAGCTCCACTAAAGATGAACATTTATTCACTATTTCCAGTGAGTTTGAGGGACATTTCATCCATATGAAGTACACACGTAAATCTACTGTGTTTGAGATGATATTGTTTCCCTGAACAGCAGCAAGATGTGTGCTTTAAGAAACCCCTGAAATTCAGATGACTGCAGGCACATTAGGATGTTCTCCACAACATGCACTGAAATTAAGTGCAAGACTAATCATAAGTTTTTGGGCAAGAAAACAGATTTGAGCAAGCTATTTTTGGTCCTATGAGAAATACTGTGTGCCTGGAGAAGATAAGGATTAAGACCGGAATTATGAAATCCGTATGAACTAAGTAACAGGGAAGCAATAACAAGCTATGTTTAAATGGAGAATTGTCAATTTGGAGGGGAGTTATTTCGGAGGGAAGCTTCTGAGGAACAGCATCATACCTAGTGACACTGGCACAAAGTCTTGGACACTGCTCATGACACAAAGTCGAGGGCATCAAGAACAGCTGAGAGAAGACATCCCACCAGAAGAGCCAGAGAACTTGGGAGATGAAACACTGCAGAAATTAAGTCATTATTATAACACAACACATAAAGTCCTACACTCGTGGTTGTAAGAGGTAGGTGACTAAGTATCTTAAGAAAGTTGACTTTTTAAACTGGAAATAACTGACATGTAAGGAGAACATAAGAATATTAGCAGGCAGTGAGGTGACATGCAGAGATAATGAAACTTGAGTGCGAATCCTCTATAGAAAAGGGAAACAAAATTTTGTGTTGCATCAGTCAGGATATTTCTGAAAGACACAGCACACAATTTCACACAATTCTGGACCTGCATCTTTATCAAATGTATGGGAGCACATCAATGCAAAAGGAACTTGTCAGGACCAGAAACTATCCCATGGGAAGGGGTTAATGTTATTTGGCCTGTTTAACCTTGCAAAATGAAGGACAAGAATCATATTGTCTCTAAACACATGAAGTAAACAAGAAAAGGACGATGAAGGCAAAACAGCCTTAGGTTTACCTGAGTGGAAAATTAAAGGAAAATTTCCAGCTGTCAGAAGAAGAGTTTGGATCAGATTTTCAATATAAGTAGTGCATACAATTTAATCAGGTCATAAGCCACCAGATTGCTTGTGAGAATCAATGACTTGAGATATCCATTAATTTTTTCCTAATAATACAGTGCTTGGTTTTTAGTAAGAATTAATTACATATTATTAATTCCTACAAACAAACATTACAATGTAAATACCGAACATCCTCTTTCTATTCACAGTCCTCAGCCACAGTGTTTCCTTATGTTTCCACTTAATGTAATGCCTAACAAACTAGCTTTATGTCTGTAAAAAACAATGATTGGTAATGTAATAACACAACCATTTGGTTTTAGTTTATAATGCATCTGAGTAGTAATGCTGTGAACCATTGTGGCACAAAAGCAGAACAAGCATTCGGGTTTCACTATTCAAATTATTGTAAGGGATTAAAACCCACTGCTGTCTTTAGCATCACTTTGGCATATAATGCATGCAGAAACAACAGGGAAAACTGGAGTGTAATTATAATCTGTGAATGACAGTAAAATGCCATGTGTACAGGAGTTACATCTTGCTGCATGTTGAAAGGTGTATCTGTTAGTTTTTCCTGGAGAAGGAAGTTTGAGCCAACACAGCCACAGAAGAAAGTGATGAATGCTATTCTGTTTCACACACACAATCAACAGACACATTAAACAACCTAAGCACCGGAATCAAGTCTTGTTGCTGACAATGTCTCCAGGATGAACAAAGCTTGATGTATTGATTCCAGCTCTGATATGCAGGGGTTAGTAATGGGAAGAATTACAAGTGCATACCACAAATCCAATTAATACTTACTTCAGCATTAAGACTGTTCTCTCAACAGAAAGGGATCTAACTTCTTATTCACAGATTAGCTAGGTATGATATGTAGCTATCAAAATAAAAACTAAAAAAAGGAGTTATTTTTTAGACTATTTAAAAGTAGAACAGTACTTAATAATTTATAACTCTTCTGCTGGCCCTCACCTCAATAAATAAAGGCTAATAACAAATCCTTTTGGACCATTTTCCCCACACCTCCTTTCTCACATCAGTCAACTCACTGGACCAAAATAAGCTAAACACACTCTAAGCCAAGTGATATCAAGAAAAGCTAAAATAATGTGCTCATAAAACAGCGCTTAATATTAGTAGGCTTTGCTGACATCTCATAACTGCAAACCAAAAGGCCCTGCTCCAAATCCCAAAGTTTTCCTGAAATATAATATGGACAATACAAGAAGGCTGTGTAAAGTCATGCTATTCTGTGTGTGATTCCAGCTACCCTCCTGCTACAGAGATATTTAACCAAGCACACAGGGTAATAAAGTCTAACAAATCTGTATAGGCAAAAGAAGCATATGTTAAAAAAAGAATGGTAAATACTTGAACTTTTCTAACCTAGCTTGTAAATAGACAAATTAAACAGCACTGGTATGCAAGGGTGGCAGCACACACTGCAATTATAGCAAAATGTTTTAAATTACCCTCTGCATTATCTAAGTGGAACAATTGTGCAAAAGGTAGCATTTCAGAAGTCAACAGGTTTAAGGAAGTTAGACTGTCAGCCTTTCAGCTTCCTCAGGTTTGGACTGCCTGGGGTCACTAACCTCCTTCTTTGGCACAAACCTGCCTTCAGAGTAGGAACATCAGGCGTAACAGGGAAGGGATGGTAGTTAAACAAACTGGTAACAGTCGAACAGTTACAATGAACTACAACCCTCCCCTCACCACCAATCTTTCCATTGGCATGTGAAAGGGAGACAGCTGACTCAGCAATTTCCATGATTCCAAAGACCTGACTCATTTTCTGTTCTGGAAGATAAAGATGTGATCACAGAGAAGGTATAACTACTTTTCCTATCGTAGCTTAAGCTTTGTGTAATTCCATGATCTTCAGACTCGTGGCTGCTCCTTCATACTCAGCCTCTGAGAAAGCCCAGGAGAGAAAAGCAGGTCCACACTGCCAGGGAGTTCCACAGTGAGACACCAGCAAGTGCACTGGGACCAGCCACATGTTTACAACACGAGTCTTGGGAGCTGAACATGCCCTCCTTGACATTAAATGAATATACCTGCAATCCAGCAGGTAGGGGCCATCTGCAGCTTTGCCACTCGTTTGCCTTCCTTACAGAAGGTGAATTAATCACACTACCATCGCCTACTATGGCACCCAGGCCACAACCCTCAGCATGCATGAATTTTGCATCCTTTTGAAGATCTTGGTGGGACATGTGCACTGCCTTAGGCAGCAGGTCTATGTTTAAACCTTTTCTAAATGCTAAAATTGTTCTCGGGCTCTTTCCTGTCTGACTATTTCTACAGATATTTTCTCCTCAGTTCAGGCACATCTGCAAGGAAGTCTTTTCATGTCTGAAATATTTGTAACTCGTGACAGTAAATCAGATTACTAATCAAAAGATACCTCGAGCACTGAAACGAGAAAAACTTTAAAAACTTTAAAATGTTTAAAAAGTCATTGAGTCAAGAAGTCAAGAAAAAAATGAAATTGGCTGGGAAAAAAATCCCATAACTCTACATATTTCAATACAATTCATAATTATGCACCTAAAATTTTATTTCTCTCGAGGCACAGGCATGCAGCTTGTTTTCTTCTCTACTGTTCACCAACTACAATTGGTTTTTTTCTTTTAATCTCAAGAAGCTATCATTCCACAGCAAATACACTTCAGAAAACTGCTGGTTTTACCCTTTAAAGAAGCCTTTGAATCCTTTAATTATTCAAAGAAAATTCAACAAATGCTTGCATAGCCAATTAAGTACGGATTTATATTCTGGCACTATCAGATAATGTTGAAATGATGTATGAAGAACAGCATCCATAACTTCCATTAAGTAATGCTATGAATTCTGTGTTTAAATACTTTGTCAATCAAATAAATTAACTATCTGAATTTATTACACATTTGTTTACATTAGTGCCTAAACACCTACAACAAAAGGTTGTAAGTTTAGGAAAACACCCGGCCTTGAATGTCTTTCTTGTTTTATAATTAGCATTATTTCACTATTAGTTCAAGTATTTTAATTCCCCAGGCCATTGGCCTTATTTGGGTAAACTTTTCCACACCAAATAAGGAAAGGGCAAGTATTATAAGGAGACATATATAACTACAAAACATAGGTTAGCACAGGAGTGATATTTTGTTGTATCTTTAAAGATGGAGAATAGGAATTCAATTTGCAGGATCCATTTTAAATTACGCTCATCCAGGCAACATCAGATAAAAACTCATTGCAATCTTTTAGCAGTGCTTGTGTAAGGACAGAACACAGAATGTGAGACAGAGATAATACATGTTTTAAAACTAACTAGCAAAATGGACGAAATAAACATGCTTCTAGGGAAGAGAACTTTTGGAGACCTAAAACTTTCTGAAAGCCTTTTGGACACCTCAGAGAACTGACTATTCTCCTTGCTTCAAGCTCAGGTCACGTTGTTTGGATTCCTCTTTTCTGGTAATAAATGCAACACATTGATAAAATCTGAGGTAACAAAAGAGACAAAGGATGATGGAAATTGGCAGATTAAAAAGACAAACAGATCAGGGCTAGTGCGTACCTAAGGCTTACCAGGAAGAACACATTAAGATTAAAAACAGGTAATCTCATAAAAGACAGCATTTGTGGCTGAGCACCAACTTTCTGTTTAAAACTCTATGGGCCTTAATGTTATTTGATTTGCTTTGAAGTCTGCATATTTATTCAAACTGTCATCAAAACCTGGCTTCTTGCAAAAGCTCTCAGGTGGATTAGGTGCTCAGATATGGACACGATACAGCAAAGGACTCCTGAAAGGTAGCATCTGGGGAAGGGAAGTGTGATTTCATATTATCCATGATTGACAGACAAATGACAGATGACAAAAACACTGAAGTGTGTTTAAACACTCAGCCATTACTTAATTTTTTCATATATATTTACATGGAAGTGGTCTGGGAGATTTAGAGCTATGACAAAGCACTGCCTACAGCAGGAAATACTGCTGACTGGAAATCCTGGATCATTAAAACAATCCACTGAGCAATGCCCCCTCTGGGTGGCATATCTTTTCATCTGCATGAGGTAGGAGGGAACTACAGAATCACAGAATTATAGAACAGTTTGAGTTGGAAGGGAGATTTACAGGTCATCTAGTCCAACCCCCTTGCAATGAGCTGGGACATCTTTAACTAGATCAGGTTGATGAGAGCCCCATCCAAACTGACCTTGAATATTCATAGGGAAGGGGCATCTCCCACCTCCCTGGGGAGTGTTCCACCACCCACACTGTAAAAAATTTCTTTCTTATATCTAATCTAAATTGATCCTCCTTCAGTTTTAAAGCCATTCCCTCTTCTCCTAACACTCCATGCTCTTGTAAAAAGTCCCCCACCAGCTCTGTTGTAGGCTCCCCTCTGGTACTGGAAGGCTGCTCTAAGGTCTCCCCAGAGCCTTCTCTTCTCCAGGCTGAATAGCCTAGCTCTCTCAGTCTTCAGAGGAGAGGTGCTCCATCTCTGATCATCTTTGTGGCTCTCCTCTGGACTCAATCCAACAGGCATTTCTGGGGGCACCAGAGCCAGATGCAATGCTCCAGGTGGCATCTCACCAGAGCCAAGCAGAGGGACAGAATCCCCTCCCTCACCCCGCTGGCCACGCTACTTTAGATGCAGCCCAGGACACAATGGGCTTTCTGGGCTCCAAGTGCACATTGCTGGGTCATGTCCAGCCTCTCACCCACCAGCACCCCCAGGTCCCTCTCAGCAGGGCTGCTCTCTATCCCCAGCCTGTGCTGATACTGGGGGTTGCCCTGATCCAGGTGCAGCACTGTGCACTTGGCCTTGTTGAGCCTCATGAGATTCTCATGTCCTCACTTCTCAAGCTTGTCCAGGTCCTTCTGGATGGCAACCCATCCTTCAGGTGTGTCAACTCAACTGCACCACTCAGCTTGGTGTTGTCAGCAGACTTGCTAACAGCACACTTGATCCTGCTGTCTGTGCCATAGATGAAGGTATTAAATACCACTGGTCCCAACAGAGACCCCTGAGTGACACCACCAGTCACCATCCTCCATCGGAACACCAAGCTGTTGACCACTACCCTCTGGATGCCACCATTCAACCAATTCCTCACTCACTGGACAGTCCACCCATCAGATCTCTCTCTTGCCGGTTTAGAGCCTGCACCTGACTGCTATGACTTTTCGAAAATCTTGGAAAGTGGCTTGCCAGCTACATCAGCCAATTCCCTGCAGGCTCCCTCTTTGCTCATTCAACTAGTGGTGAGGCTTTTTTATTCCCATTATACAGAGGTCTTGACTGCCTGGGTGGAGGGTCTATTCTTCCCAGGCAGGGGCAGGTGACTGAGTTGGGTACTGGGAGCGAAAGCCCAAAGATAACTGGAACTAACACTTTTCTCCAGTGAGATTTTTCTAATGCTGTGAATATTAGCCTTATGGAGGAAACATACAGTCATGCAGTAACAATAGCAATTCAAGTAATAATTCAGAAATAATAATTAATGAAAATCAGGCAAGGATAAAGGGTAAAGGAATAAAAAGTCAGCAAATGTAAAGTGGAGAAACGGGAAAAGCCTGTGTGTGATAAAGTACCTAAGAGAGACAGAGCTTTTAACATTATTGAAGCTTGGAACTCAACATGAAGCTAAAAGCATTAAACATACAGATAATAAGAACATCCAAGATGACATTATAATGGACAAGAGCAATGAGAATCCTTGCTGATCCAGGGCAAAAGCAATTTGGTAGCTCAGTAACAGGCCATAGGAAGGTGTCAGCATGATCTCACCACAAAGATCAAGCCTACAGAATGCAATATTAATAACTTTTCCCAGAGAAATGTATTTGGTAAAAAATATATTGCATCACATTAACATACTGAAAACAGGACTTTCAGCATCTTTGGGCAACAAAGCAATAAACATGGACTGGTGAAAAAAGAACTATTCTCTTTTTTTTAGTTTGTAAATGCATCTTGTGAACACTTACATATATTGCAAAGTCACATTTTAAACTCTCATCTTAAGTAAGAAAACAGAAGTGTCAGCAGACCTACCTAGTATGGACCAAGGCTGTCTGTTTTATCTCCACTAATTAAATGCTCCATTTGTATCATACAGTATACATAAATTTTTTAACAATTCCTACTAAATTTGAGAATGATTGAAACCTGGTTCTGGTGGCTGGTAGACCTGAAAGTAGTTTCCCAAAAGTTATCACTGGAGAACTAATGACTGAAGCAGAGCACCCAAAAAGCATGAGTTCTTCCAAAGAAACACTCAAACTCAGTACAGGAAGACTTCCTGTTAAACTTCGTCATTCCCTTGACATAAAAGCTTCCCATCAGTCTGCA